>NC_080051.1:31865226-31870226 GCF_026212465.1 Amaranthus tricolor | reverse complement strand
GATTTTTGTTTGATTTTGTTTGGTTACTATATATATAAAAAAGAATACTATGTTATAAATTAAGAATATTTTTAAAATTATTTCATAGTTAACTTTCTGTGTAATATAGTTACTTTTACAATTATTACTTTTTGGCTCAATAGTGATCGTAAATTTTTTTTATTTTAGTAAAATCAAGGGTGTAGTGTCCTTTTTACCTTTTTTATTTTCATTTTCAACCTCTTTTCAATAAATCTCTCCTATATATATATAAACTCAACGTATGTGTACAATATTAATGGTATGAGCATGTATGTACGTGCATGTATATACGTTATGGTTAGTTGAAGGCCATTAAACAATGTACAGTACTCCGATATCTAATCACCCAAATGTTAGGATTGTCGGTGCATGTCGTAGGTATTCAGTGCGAGAATAGATCACAACAACCACAAATCCGCTATATTCAATCGGAACCTGAATATTAACTTGTATATAATTGTATATAATATAATGTTTAATATATTTAATTGTATATAATTAAAATTTAAAAAATTTATATATTATTCAAATTAATATTGAAAAAAATAAAAAATATTAACTTGACTTATTTAATTTATAAATTAATAATAAAATACAAATTAATTAACTAGTTAAGAGTGGTTGATAATAAAAAAAAATCTCAAATGAGACAATTCAAATGTACAAGAGATTGTTAGATTGAGTTGATATTTATTAGGAGCTTGAACATACGGATTCCAATATATATCTTGGTATATGTATATTGATATTTCCTTGTTAAAAATTATTTTAAAAATTTTATTATATAATTAACCATTTTGAGTATAATTTGAACTATGTATGATAGTACCAGATGATTAAGGATTTGATTAATTTATATCTTTATAATCTTCATGTTTAGAAATTTCACTAAATCTTATAAAATATTCTATAGTGAAAATGACTTATAAAATTTTAAAGCCTCAAACAATTATACTGTGGCCACCTTTAATTAAATTTAGGCCTCGTTACCAATTCTGATTTAAATCTTAAAACCGTACTCGTACGTGGCAACGTGGTTATCATATGTTATGAAGACATTGAACATGCATCTAACTTCCACAGTTCTACTACTTTTTCTTGTGATTTGTGGGTCTACACTCTCTACCAATAATAAGTATAATTCATACATAACGTGTCTAAATTCGATTTATATTCTGTTGCTTCAATAAATTCATGTCTCTTTAGACCTAGAAAAGTCCATGTATATTCTCAATGGACGCCAAGTGTACAATGCATATTTTTTTAAATTAAAGGGTAATAATATATAGGAGTATACAATAGAAAAATAAACTCAAAACTTTATTTGAGAGAAGGATGATAAGACAAAAAATAATTTTTGTCAAGTGTACAATGTTAGAAGGGTAAACCATAGGAAAAGTAATTGAGATAGTTCATGTAATTAATTGAAATGGGTTCATGTTTAATTCTATTGTTTGTTGTTTAATACGTACATGATGAATTTAGGTTGCAATTTTAAGAAATATGTCCTAAGTAATTGACTAATTGTGACAGATTAAAGGGAATGAAATTGATTCGCATTCCGTTACAACTTACAAGGTATAATAATAGTAATTTTTGAAATTTATCAAGGATTAAATCAGAAATCAGGAGTTTAGAGAGAAGTTAGGGGTTGCACCTCTCCCTGTTAAGATGCGTGAGAACAAGTTGAGATGGTTTGGGCATATGCAGAGAAAAACTTATAATGCGCCAATGAGAAGGATTGAATGCATTATAGTGGAGGGCAAAAGAAGTAGAGAAAAACCTAGAAGAACGTGGGAGGAACAAATTAAAAGTGACTTACATGACCTACACTTCACTTAGGACCTGATCAGAGATAGAAGTAGTTTGCAGCGCTTTATTCACGTCTCAGATTACTGACTATGTCATCCCACCTGCCGTGTTTTTGTACCTTGCCTTTTACTTTTCGCTCTTTTAATCATTTCTATCTAATACCTACTTTTTTTACTTTTATTCTTTCATTTTTGTATTTTATTTTTATTTATTTATCATATATTGTCTATGATTAACGAGTGTTGTAAGTTGCAGGTTTTCGGGTAGTCGCAGGTTTCACTCTCAGTGAAGATCTTTCTTGAACCGAGGGACTTTTTGACTGCACTCTCCTTTATGGGTATGAGCTGCCGTTGTTTTTCCCTCCCTAAACCTTGTTCATAGTTTGTTATGAGCAGAATACACTGGGTATGATGATGATGATTAAATTATTATTATTATTATTATTATTATTATTATTATTATTATTATTATTATTATTACTTCAAAAATAATTATTATTTTCTGAAGTACAAGATCATAACTTTATAAAAATATATTATCAATAAAAATGAATCAATTGTTTTTTATTTCCAAATTAAGAAATAATCAAAGGTACACAAGAATTGCGATTATGAACATGTAGCTAAACTTTAAAGAGCAAAAAAGTTGGAATGGTTAGTTAATAGAACAGGTATCTATGTTTAAAAGATGAGTAATTTACCTTTGCCTAATTATAGGATTAGTTGATTTGAGGCTAGGACTATATAAGTCAATAATAAGTTGAGTTATAGGATTAGTTATTATATTTGAAGCTAAGTTGAGTTAACCTTGGTTGGGATAATTAATGGTAAGGTTGATATTAAATTGTATTGATTGTGAGTTAGGTCAATCAGTCAATCAACGAATTGGATCTCAATAATTTAAATGGGAAAATTATTAATGTTTGTTTTGAGTTTTGGCACTTTTTTAATGGTGTTTTAAAACTTTTTTATTATTTAATAGTGCTCTTGTGTTATTAAATGTCTTACAATCTTCAGCTTGTTAATTTTTTTTTTTCGTCAAAAAACGTTAACTTTTTTTCTTTATTTTTTAGTTTAAAACATTAAAAAAAAAAAAAAAACTTTCCTACCACCTCCCTCCACTTCTTCTGTAACCATCACCATCACCATCACCATCACCATCAACCCTCCATGGGTCCATGCATACCACTATCATCACCACCTTCTCCTCCTCTATCACCACCACCAATTCAGCACAATAAGGCCTTGATCTAGGGGTGCATGGAGCCCAAGTGTTCCTCACACAACGGTGAAAGAATAACATGAGGTTTTGTGTTTTGCTTTTGAAAATTGTACCAAATTCCAATTTCAATTCCAATTCCAATCCAGTCACAGTCCCTTGTTCATTTTCAGGACAAAGGCATCACCATTTTTTTTATCGTCTTCATCATGTTCTCTAAGTTTGAGACCTTTAAGTTTTATCCCCAATTTGTGAACATTATTTTCTTTATTATGAGTTCATTGTTGTTTAAAAGAGAACATTTAAATTGAGGTGACGATAGAGGTGGTGATAAACGAGGAGTAGGTAGTTATGGTGGTACGTATAGAGCCATGACGGGTTGGTGGTGATGGTGGTAGTAGGAGTGGAGAAAGTGGTAGGGAAGTAATGTTTTTTTTTTTTTTTTAATGTTTTAAATTGAAAAATAAAAGAAATAAAAAGATAACGATTTTGGACGCAAAAAATTAAAAATGATTTTGGTTATAAGGCGTTTAATAATACGGGGGTAATCGTAATATCATTGATAATAAAAAATCTTAGGAACACCATTGAGAAAGTGTCATCATTGATAATTTCTCAAAAATTCAATAAAATTAATACAATAAACTCATTCAAATCGAATAATAATCTAATTTTTTAGTATAATTTGATACCAGTTAAGTTTTGTTATCTAATGCTTTAGTTTGATCTCAAGTGTATATCGTTGTCTTATCACATTAGGTCATGCATGTTGGATTACGTTAATCGATCACTAGATGTCTACATCTTGTATGGACCCTTGATTCGAGTAGAAGTTGGTATTGGACGATTCTTTGATCAATTGAGTAATCTTTTTACAGTCCTAAATACAATTTTAGGATTGTTACATGTACCAATAACATATACAAGAGTAATGAAAGAAAACTTAATTGCCATACATTTCAATCGTGTAAGTTTAAATTTATCTACTCATCTTTTCATAATGTAAATTATAAGTTTATCTATTCATTTTTAGAATATTTAACTTTCAACTTTCACTAAAATATTTAATATTTAAGAGAAAAATTTTATAAGAGTTTAATGTTTTGAAATTAAATATCAAAACGAATCAAGTAAAATCTTGCATACGTAATTTTAAATATATTTATTTTAATATAATGTTATTTTAAAATAAAAAAAATAAATTAATAATTCAAGTCCTCTAAAATAATGCAACACGCAAGAATAATGTAAGTGACACTACTAAAGGTTAGATTTATCAAAGTAGATCAAAGTAGCAAAATGGTAATACATCATAGAGAATGGTGGGCCGTATTATCAGTATTTTAGATCTGGGGAGCAAAATGATTATACATGCTAGAAACTTGCTTCTTTTATGCCTATTTTGTACACAAGATAGAACAAGGTTTGTGCATTGGACGTTATGTGTTTTTTTAAAAAATAATTAATAATTAATGTACTTTTCCATAAATTTCATTAGGTAGTGTTTGGTAATATAAAATTCATTTGAAAATAGAAAATTTAATTTTGATATTCAAATTCAATCATTGTAAATGACTCCTATATACTTGGAATTTGAAAATTTTAATACTTGACCCAATTATATGAAATTCTATGAAATTCACTCAATTTCACATTTTCAAATTAAAATTTGCCAAACATAGTATTTAAACCAATTTAGCATTTAGAAATGAATTTGAAGTTGCCAAATGAATGTTTTATTAATAAAAACGGAAATGTAGCAAGTAATATAAAATTGTCAAAAATAAAAAATGTAGCGGGTATTATGAAACGGAGGAAGTATATCATTAACATTAATTTGATTCATGTATTTTTGATTGTAATGAAAAATTTAAAATCTAACCATAAATCATAATGATATTATTCTATAGTCTCGTGTCCATGTGTTTATGAGATTGTCTTATAAGAGT